>NC_092229.1:28152702-28197702 GCF_036320965.1 Panulirus ornatus | reverse complement strand
GCTTGACAGGGATGTAGTTATAAGAGATAGTTTGACAGGAAAGGCAGTGATGATAGATAACTTGACAGGAGAGGCTGTGGTAAGGATAGCTTGACAGGAAAATCTGTGGGAAGAATAGCTGGACAGGAAAGGATGTAGAAAGAGATAGCTTGACATGGAAAGGATCTTAAGGGGTGTGGTGATAAGGAATAGCTTGACAGGGCAGTTGTGATAGAAGACAGCTCGACAAGGAATGGTGTGGTAAGAGATAGCCTGACAGGGAGGGACTTTCCTGGGAAGTGGTGATAAGGAATAGCTTGACAGGGAACTTGTTGTATGAGACAGCTCGACAGGGAAAGCTGTGGTAAGAGATAGCGTGACAGGGATGTGGTGATAAAGGATAGCTTGACAAGGATATGGAGATAATAGATAGCTTGAAGGATAAAGGATAGCTTGACAGGAGAGTAAGGAGAAGCATAAGTCTTGTTTACACACTGGTGATAAGAACTCCTATTTTTCGTAGCACAAAGTTTCCATGGATGAGATATCAAAGTGTGGTGAATGCAAGACAATATATGAAGAGATGTACATGAATCAATAATACTAACAATGTTATATTCACCTCAACCGTATTGATGAGTCTGATAGAGCGGTACTGAGGTTATCATCGTCAAACCCACCATTACAACTTAGGTTAATAAGTTAAGAGGGAAGTGTTTATGTAAATTCTCTTCAAACATCTTTCATGACGACAAATAACTCGACACTCTACAGTAGATGATCAGTTGAACCCTTGATCATGACAATACTGATCAGTTGATCCCTTGATCATAACAATATTGATCAGTTGAACCCTTGATCATGACAATACTGATCAGTTGAACCCTTGATCATGACAATACTGATCAGTTGAACCCTTGATCATGACAATACTGATCAGTTGAACCCTTGATCATGACAATACTGATCAGTTGAACCCTTGATCATGACAATACTGATCAGTTGAACCCTTGATCATGACAATACTAATCAGTTGATCCCTTGATCATAACAATATTGATCAGTTGAACCCTTGATCATGACAATATTGATCAGTTGAACCCTTGATCATGACAATATTGATCAGTTGAACCCTTGATCATGACAATATTGATCAGTTGAACCCTTGATCATGACAATACTGATCAGTTGAACCCTTGATCATGACAATATTGATCAGTTGAACCCTTGATCATGACAATACTGATCAGTTGAACCCTTGATCATGACAATATTGATCAGTTGAACCCTTGATCATGACAATACGGCTTTCTGGTACGACGGTGAGATCCTTTTCTATGATGATCTGACCTTTGAACCGACCCGTAGATGCACGGTCACTACAGCCAATATCATGCCTCCATGCTCAGGGGCCGTGTCATCATGTGAGAGGGGAGGGAAAGGGAGAGAGGGAGGATCGTGAAGGGACCACTTAGTCCTGGATCTTATGATGTGGTCCTCCTCTGTCAACTTTGTGGAAAAAGGGAAATGAATGAAAAAGAATTCTGTCGTGGCAATCAATACTTTTTCTTTCACACACACACAAATTCATTCTTTTTTTCCTTACTTTTTTCTTCTTTTTCCCAAAGAATCCTCGCAGGAGCGACCATGAACTCTGACTCATATCAAAATATAATTTACAAATGCTCCTTTATTAGCTTTATTTATCTATCTATTTATCTATCCATCTATCTATCTACCTATCTATCTATCTATCTATCTATCTATCTATCTATCTATCTATCTATATATATATATATATATATATATATATATATATATATATATATATATATATATATATATATATATATATATATATATATATATATATATATATATATATATATAGGTAGAGAGTCTGATATATGGACGTCTGATGTATACTGTAAACAGAGGGAAACATCAATATTCCTAGTTTATCTCTCCTATTCTATCTAGCGACATGATAACCATAAAAAGACAGAAAATGAGTTATGGGCAGTAAGTTAGAGGGTTCGCCACTGTAGGGGGCGGGAGAGACCTAAGTAAATATGTACAAGTGAGAGCAATAGTCGACAGGAGACCAGCTCACACGTGTATTAAAATACATGAAAGAGAAAGGGTCGGCTCTTGTCGTCTGAGTCAGGACGAACGCTCGAGTTCAGAAGTGTAATGACAGGTTTGAACGCACCTCTGGTGATGCATCATGATAATGGCTCCAGAGAACAACAGGAATTAGATCATAATTAAAACCCAAGTGGAGGTAATAGCACGAGGGCAAGACTGATAGGCAATACGCGCACATAACTATCAATTTATAAAGTTTATGTATGAAGTACACAAAGCCTCATTATAGTAGTGTATGTATGTATGCATGTATGCAGATATGATAGTCTATATGCGTATATGCAGCCATGCATGTATGTATGTATGTGTGTGTATGTATGTATGTATGCACGCATATATGTATGTATGTATGGATGGATGTATGCATGCATGCATGTATGTATGTATGCATGTATGTATGTATGTATGTATGTATGTATGTATGTATGTATGGATGGATGTATGTATGTATGGATGGATGTATGCATGTATGTATGTATGTATATATGTAAGTAGTTTATTCATTTACTTTTAATAACGCAAGAATCTGTCTTAAAGTTCCTGTATCTCATGGTCATGACACTTCCTGTAGTTGGGAAATATAGACTCCTTTAGGGTGAGAAGTTCTCAGACGAGACAGAACTCCCAGTGTTACCTCGAGCAGGCAGAGTCCGGTAACACACAAACACAGAGATACACACACACTCATATATATATATATATATATATATATATATATATATATATATATATATATATATATATATATATATATATATATATATATATATATATATATATATATATATATATATATATGAGGCTGGGGTGGAGGACTGGAAATCCTCGCTCCTCCCTCGTTGTAGTTCACTTTTCAAGGACGGGAGCAAGAGCCAAGCAAGGATCTGTCCTCAAAGGCTCATGCTGGGGTGTCTGAATATGTCAGGTTGTAAACAGGATGATAAAAAAGGGAGAGGCATGTGCTATGTGTGGTGAAAGAAAACGTGATTGTTCTGGGTCTGAATGAATCATAGTTGAAGGGGAAGGGGGAAGAATGGTCTGGGAATGTCAAGGGGTGAAGTCTGGGGTTAGTGAGAGGGCAAGAAGGAAAGATTGGGTGTGCCGACACCTCTTGTGAAGAGCGAGATATGGTGACAGTGTTAACGAGTTTAAGATAGTAAGTCTATTGTTGTTATGAGTCAATGAGAGAACGTTATGAGTGGTGGATGATGGTTAATCCATGTAAACCTGGAAGAGAGAAGAGAGAAGATGAATGGAGATCTCTTTGGGAGGAGTTGAGTACTTTGTGGTTTTGATGCAAGGGATCGAATCCTATTGTTAGGGATATTAGATACAAGGATGGGTCATGAAATCCCTAGAGTAAATGAGAATAGGGAAACTTGTCGAGCTGTATGGTGGAAAGAGGATGATGCTCAGGAAACACGATTATAAGTGGGTGAGTCAGGTTGGCAGTCAGTACGCTGATCGACAAGCTTTCAAAGTGAAGGTGTGATAATACTGAGAGCCAGCAAATGGAGTGTTTGATCATTTCTTGGTGGAGGGAAGTGACGAAGCGTGTGGTGGTTAAGGTAGGAAGAAGATGAGAGTTGTGAAGAAACTAGTGAATATGAGCGAGGTGTGAGCAGCAGCCTATATGCTGAGATGTCAGGGAGAGGTGGGTGAAGAATGGCATTAGGTGAGATTAAAAGAAATTAGTGGAGTGGAGGAGGAGTGGAAGGATCTTCAGGCAGGAAGCGTTATGTGCTGATGAAGTGTGTATCATAGAGAAAATGGAGTGTAGAAGCATGGGAAAAGGTGGAGAATAGTAGAATGAGAAAGTTGAATTGCTATTGAGAATGAGAAGAGAGAGAGGTATATGGCCGTTACCAGCAGGGATGGAGTGCAAACGACTAGGAAGAGTACATGATAAAGCGGCAGGTCAAGAGAAAGTTACGGAGGCTGGATAAAGGTGTGAATGAGAGGAAAGGGTGAGAGATCGCTGATGAATTTCAGGGAGAATAAAGAAAAAGTGTTTTCAAAGAAGGAAAATTGTGCAAGGAAAACAAGAGAACTGATGGCGGCGCCAGTGAGAAGAACGGATAAGGATGTGGCGACAGGCAGTGAATATGTTGGGAGGAAATAGTGTGAGTATCTTTAAAGACTGGTAAATGCACCAGATGACAGGACGTGGTGTGTTTGGGATGAGGTTGTATATGGTGTAAGATAATCATGGAAAGAGAATTCGTAAAAGCATTGAAGTGGATTGGATGGGATTACATTTGAATTTCTCAAGGAAGATGACAATGTTGTTGATTAGTTAGTGAGGCTCTTTGTTTTTTGTAAGAGGAATAGCAAAATGCGTGCACAGTACCTTTGTGTGAGGACAAAGGCAACAGTATACTTAGTGAGGTGTTTAGGAGAGAGGAGACTGAGGCATTGGTGACTGAGGGAGCGGCGGTGTTCATAGAGTACTTGACAGGGTAGGAATGGAGAGAATATGTGGATCAAGTGTTCGTTTTTGATAACTTGTCTAAGAATTACTTGTAGAAGCAGAAAAAGGTGTATGTGCAACTGATGGATAAAAGAAAGCGTGATGAAATGCCTTGTAGAAGGTGTTACAAATGTTTGGTGCCAGGAACTAGGAAATAAGTTACTAAATGTTACAAGAAGGAAGGTGTGTGTATGGATAAAGGGGTTAAATGGTATTTAGGCAAGGAGGTCAGTGTCTGTGAGGGCAGATATGAGTATGTTTGAGAATTAAGTAGTATTAAGTATGCTGTACGGGTGTTAGTCTTGGGTCTGGATTGCAATAGGAAAGTAGGAGGGTAAATTTGTTAGAAATGTAATGCTTGAGGACGACATGAGGTGTATAATGGATTGATCAAGTAAGGAATGACTGTCAGAGATGAGAATCTCTCTTCCCACACATTCCTCAATCCTCCCAGGATCTTTGCCACGTCACCCGCCCTATGACTCACCTTCACTTCCATGATTCCATTCACTGCCATGTCCACTCTCAGGTATCTAAAACATTTCACTTCCTCCTTGTTTTCTCCAATCAGACTCACTCCCCCCAAAAAACCACTCTGTTCAGTGCTAAACCTAACAACTTTAATCATATATATATATATATATATATATATATATATATATATATATATATATATATATATATATATATATATATATATATATATATATATATATATATATACATATATATATATTCACCATTACCCGCCTTAGCGAGGTAGCGTTAAGAACAGAGGACTGAGCTTTAGAGGGAATATTCTTACTTGGCCCCCTTCTCTGTTCCTTCTTTTGAAAATTATAAAACCGAAAACACAGCTCCCTAACCTCAACTAGGCGCCACAGACCTTTCCATGGCTTTCCTCCTGACGCTTCACATGTCCTGGTTCAGTCTACTGACAACACATTTCCTCCTATATACCACATCGCTCCCACCATACCATGCACCCTTCTTACCCTTTTATTGCGTTCTCGATCAACGCTTCTCACACCACGTACTGTGCTCAGGCATTTCATTTCAGACACATCCACCCTCCTCCGAATATCTTCATTCATAGCCCACGTATACAGTCATACAACATCATAGGAACTACTGTACCTTCAAACAAACCCATTTTTGCCCTTCCAGAAAACGAACCTTAATACTCCGAGAACCTCCGCCTCCTCACCCACCCTGACTCCAGCTCTAATAGTTCCCACCAACATTCCCTCTCCAGGAAGCCCTCTCCTTTCCTCTTTCTTTAGCAAGACCCTTCTTTTCTTCCCCCTTCAGCAGGGCCACTCTTTTCTTCCCCCTTCAATGTCCTCCTCCTCTCTCTTCCTTCAGTAGGACCAGTCCTTTTTACCTCTTCTGTAGGACCCCTTCTTTCTCCATTCATTGGGATCCTTCCTTCTTTCCACTGAGTGGACTTTTCGTTCCTTTCCCCTTCAGTAAGACATCCTCGCTCCTTCCCCCTTCAGCAGGACAGCTCCTTCCTTCCTCCTGCAGCAGGATCCCTCCATCCTCTCCCCTTCAGCAAGACACCTCCTTCCCTCCCCCTTCAGTAGGAGCCCCCTCCTCCCCCCCCCCTCACTCTGCCAATTAGAAGCCTGATATTTCCTGTGACTCAGCAGATCGGAAATCGGTAAAGGTACGGTGCACTGCCGATTTGTGGTCGTGAGTCCGGATAATCACCGCTACCGGGTAATCACATGTGTGGTTCACTTAAGCATGAGATAATACGTCGTTCGGTGGAATCGATCTGCACTTTGTTACTGAACTGGTTATCTGAATGGCGTAAGGCTGGATGTGGGTGATGGATGGTTGAAGACAGTATAAGTTGCCACCTTACATGTTCCTTACTTAATGATGTGCTACAGGCGATTGCCTTTGTTAGAAGTAAATGCTTTTCTCACCTTCTCAGAGTTTTCGTTCGGAAGCTCTTACAACTCAAAAATAGTCCTAAAACACCATACACACACACACACACACACACACACACACACACACACACACACACACACACACACACACTACTGTGTTATATATCTAAGATAATCTATCAGCGATTTCGCACAATGTTTGTGAAATATCACTTGAACATCTTGCTCTCACCTGACCAATTAAACTCATTTCAAAAGTGTTCCCAGTTGTAAAGAACTGGAATAAACACACAGATTCATATGTTTTTGTTCTTTTAGGGCATTTTGGTTTACGATACTCATGTGTCTGTTCTTTTAGGATATTATGGTTTACGATACTCATGTGTCTGTTCTTTTAGGATATTATGGTTTACGATACTCATGTGTCTGTTCTTTTAGGATATTGCCTGATAATCCTCACGTTTTCTTTTCTTTTAAGATAATGCAATACAATACCTAAGTTTTCTGTTGTTTTTGGAGAATATCGTAACGATACTTGTATTCTGTTCTTTTAGGATAATGTCTGCTGATACCTATGTTTTCTGTCCATTTAGGATAATGTAGAGCAACACTTGTTTTCTGTTCTCTGGGTTAACGCAGTGCGATAAGAATGTTGCTCCTCAGGAGAAGCGGGAAGAGGGTGGTGTCAGATGGCCTGTGATTACTCGATTTACATAACTCATAGTAAAGAAAGAGGTCTTTACTCGCGCCACAAGTATAGTCTTTGTCTACAACCACCAGATTACAACCTGGAGCTCGGTAGTATGACACTTGATGAACGACGGTGCGACCCTTGAGCATGACGGTACTGTGCACACCCCAGGGTACGGTGGCCTGGCCCTTGGCTTCAACCTTAAGGATAAGGTCAAAAGCCAAGGCATCACACCCAAGGGTAGCATTATTGTGGTCAAGGGTCGTATCCTTAGGCTCAAGGGTCGTACCTTCGTGCTGAAGGGTCGTACCTTCGGGCTCAAGGATCGTACCGTCTTGCTTTAAGGTCGTATCTTAGCGCTCCAGGGTCGTATCCTTAGGCTCAAGGGTCGTACCTTCGTGCTGAAGGGTCGTACCTTCGCGCTCCAGGATCGTACCGTCTTACTTGAAGGTCGTACCTTAGCGCTCCAGGGTCGTACCGTCTTGCTTGAAGGTCGTACCTTAGCGCTCCATGGTCGTCCCGTCTTGCTTGAAGGTCGTACCTTAGCGCTCCAGGGTCGTACCGTCTTGCTTGAAGGTCGTACCTTCGCGCTCCAGGATCGTACCGTCTTGCGTGAAGGTCGTACCTTAGCGCTCCAGGGTCGTACCGTCTTGCTTGAAGGTCGTACCTTAGCGCTCCAGGGTCGTACTGTCTTGCTTGAAGGTCGTACCTTAGCGCTCCAGGGTCGTACCGTCTGGCAGTGGAGGTTAATACCCCGGAGCATGCGAGGCCCCCGGCACTCCCCTCCATCCCAAGCAAATCTTGGCCGTGGTCAATAAACACAATTAATACGCTGCCCCAACTGGTGAGGTTCGTGTTCCCTCTTTGAGCCAACCACAGTGTTTTCCGTGTCACTGTGGCACAGTAATTTGCAAGCGGCCGCCAGACCCGCATCAGTCTCGTGACAGACACAGCTGCGACACAGCCTAGCCCGGGTCACGCACAGCGCGCCACAGCGATGGCGTCGCCCCTGTGTGTAATTTCCTACTTGTAATCACCTATTTGTACGGTGCTGGGAAGGAGCTAGCTGGACCCCTTCTCGTGAACATATCTTGTGTGTGTGTGTGTGTGTGTGTGTGTGTGTGTGTGTGTGTGTTGTATGTGTGTGTGTGTGTGTGTGTGTGTGTGTGTGTGTATGATGCCTTCACTCCCACCCTGGCAACATCGACCAGTCTAATCCTCAAGGCCTCCACTTCAAAGTTCAGGTGGTAACACTGTCTGCTTTAACAGGAAGATAACAAGTTACCCTTCCCGCCTACCTGGAGACACGAGAAGAATCCGGTAACATCGATAGTCATAACTACCATAACTGAACCTTCCATGAACCATTCATCATCCTTAGTAACCATCAGTTTGGTGCTACAGCTTACGTGTAACATCAGCTCCAGCAAGATCACAATGATGATTACTGACCCAGCGCAAGCTGTAGGAGAATCATGACCTCGTAGGATATTGGTAGAAATCGCAGAACGTATAGACACCATCCCAGTGTCTGATGACGTCATCTTAGTGTGTGGATGACGCCATCTTCGAATCTAATGACGCCATCACAACGTCTGATGACGCCATCGCAGTGTCTGATGACGCCATCTTAGCATCTAATGACGCCATCACAACGTCTGATGACGCCATCGCAGTCTCTGATGACGCCATCACAACGTCTGATGACGCCATCACAACGTCTGATGACGCCATCGCAGTGTCATGTGACGTCAACATGAACGCAAGCAAACATGAACGTCATTCTCAAGAAGGTGTTACCGGACTCCGACTGCTTGTGGTTACGTTGCGAGTGTAAGATCACCAGCAGCAGCGAGGCTGTATCACGGAGTACAAGAAGAACTCATTATAAAGAGTTCCACCCTTCCCTGTTGCTGACTGTAGCAAAGCCTTGAATCTGCAGGAGCCCCTAGAGCTGGGGTTCTGGGGTTATATCATAATAACACGATACACACACACACACCACACACACACACACACACACACACACACACACACACACACACACACACACGCACACACACATGTGCACAGCACAAGTATACTTTGTTACACACTCACTCCAGAAGTATGTTACCAACATGCTTCCGTTCCCTCATCCCAACCAGGAGTTTACTAGGCTTCCAGCATGTTGCTGTCAGCTCGTCGCAGCCTCTACCATCAGCTGCTGGGGACGAACGAATGATGGTTCCACCCAGCCACGCCTCATCAGCTTCTATCACACAGATAAACACAAGTGCCAGAAATCTAGGCTTATGTTAGTGGTCGTGGCTTAGGTGCCACTGTGTGACTACTGGACTCCTGGTATTCCAGACACATCCCACAACCTCAGTCTTCGGGAGTATAGTTACTTCTACAAAAGTAACAATATCCTGTCATGATCATCAGAAGCCAAGAAAGGTGAAAGTGAAAGCGAGTCATAAGGTGGGTGAGGGGGCGAAGGTTCTGGGAGCATTGAACAATATGTGGAAAGAGAGGTATCTGTCTGGAAAGTAAAAAAATGGGTAAAGTTTGAAGACTTGGTAACCCCAGCAATGCTGTATGGATGCGAGGCATGGGTCTATAGGTGAGGATGTGTGGAAGAGGTTGAATGCGCTGAAAACGAAATGTTTGAGGCAATATGTGGTGTAAGATGGTTTGATCTAGTAAGTAATAAAAGGGTAAGAAGAGGAGGTGTGTTCATAAAAAGAGTATGAGTGAAAGAGCTGAAAGGGGTATGCGGAAATGGTGTGGATGTATGAAGAAAATGAGCTATGAGAGGTTAACAAAGAGGAAATATGTGCGTGCGGTGGAGGCAACAAGGAGATAAAGAACACGAAACTGATGATAGTGAGGTGGAGTGAAAAAAATTTTGACCATACAGGATGGTGAAAGGCATGTACGAAATAGAGTGAATTGTAACGATGTGGTATACAGAGATCGACATACTCTCAGTGAACTTAACCAGGTCATCTAAAGGACCCGGGAGAAACCATGGAAAGGTCTGTGGATAGGCAGCTAGAGAACAGATGTGAGCAAATGCAGCCTTTCTTCGACGGTACCTGGCACTACTCGCACTACTCCCGCTGACACGGGAGACGGCGATTAAGTATGATATATATATATATATATATATATATATATATATATATATATATATATATATATATATATATATATATCATAGGGTGGGGGAGGGGGCGAAAATCCTGGGAGCCTTGAAGAATGTGTGGAAGTCGAGAACATTATCTCGGAAAGCAAAATTGGGTATGTTTGAAGGAATAGTGGTTCCAACAATGTTGTATGGTTGCGAGGCGAGGGCTATGGATAGAGTTGTGCGCAGGAGGGTGGATGTGCTGGAAATGAGATGTTTGAGGACAATGTGTGGTGTGAGGTGGTTTGATCGAGTAAGTAATGTAAGGGTAAGACAGATGTGTGGAAATAAAAAGAGCGTGGTTGAGAGAGCAGAAGAGGGTGTTTTGAAATGGTTTGGGCACATGGAGAGAATGAGTGAGGAAAGATTGACCAAGAGGATATATGTGTCGGAGGTGGAGGGAACGAGGAGAAGTGGGAGACCAAATTGGAGGTGGAAAGATGGAGTGAAAAAGATTTTGAATGATCGGGGCCTGAACATGCAGGAGGGTGAAAGGCGTGCAAGGAATAGAGTGAATTGGATCGATGTGGTATACCGGGGTTGACGTGCTGTCAGTGGATTGAATCAGGGCATGTGAAGCGTCTGGGGCAAACCATGGAAAGTTGTGTGGGGCCTGGATGTGGAAAGGGAGCTGTGGTTTCGGGCATTATTGCATGACAGCTGGAGACTGAGTGTGAACGAATGGGGCCTTTGTTGTCTTTTCCTAGCGCTACCTCGCACACATGAGGGGGGAGGGGGATGGTATTCCATGTGTCGCGAGGTGGCGATGGGAATGAATAAAGGCAGTGTGAATTGTGTGCATGGTTATATATGTATGTGTCTGTGTGTGTATATATATGTGTACATTGAGATGTATATGTATGTATATTTGCGTGTGTGGACGTGTATGTATATACATGTGTATGGGGGTGGGTTGGGCCATTTCTTCCGTCTGTTTCCTTGCGCTACCTCGCAAACGCGGGAGACAGCGACAAAGTAAAATAATAATGATAATAATGATATATATATTGGTTCTCAGTGAATGTAGGTTTGCGGCAGGGGTGTGTGATGTCTCCATGGTTGTTTAATTTGTTTATGGATGGGGTTGTTAGGGAGGTGAATGCAAGAGTTTTGGAAAGAGGGGCAAGTATGAAGTCTGTTGGGGATGAGAGAGCTTGGGAAGTGAGTCAGTTGTTGTTCGCTGATGATACAGCGCTGGTGGCTGATTCATGTGAGAAACTGCAGAAGCTGGTGACTGAGTTTGGTAAAGTGTGTGAAAGAAGAAAGTTAAGAGTAAATGTGAATAAGAGCAAGGTTATTAGGTACAGTAGGGTTGAGGGTCAAGTCAATTGGGAGGTAGGTTTGAATGGAGAAAAACTGGAGGAAGTAAAGTGTTTTAGATATCTGGGAGTGGATCTGGCAGCGGATGGAACCATGGAAGCGGAAGTGGATCATAGGGTGGGGGAGGGGGCGAAAATCCTGGGAGCCTTGAAGAATGTGTTGAAGTCGAGAACATTATCTCGGAAAGCAAAAATGGTTATGTTTGAAGGAATAGTGGTTCCAACAATGTTGTATGGTTGCGAGGCGTGGGCTATGGATAGAGTTGTGCGCAGGAGGATGGATGTGCTGGAAATGAGATGTTTGAGGACAATGTGTGGTGTGAGGTGGTTTGATCGAGTAAGTAACGTAAGGGTAAGAGAGATGTGTGGAAATAAAAAGAGCGTGGTTGAGAGAGCAGAAGAGCGTGTTTTGAAATGGTTTGGGCACATGGAGAGAATGAGTGAGGAAAGATTGACCAAGAGGATATATGTGTCGGAGGTGGAGGGAACGAGGAGAAGTGGGAGACCAAATTGGAGGTGGAAAGATGGAGTGAAAAAGATTTTGTGTAATCGGGGCCTGAACATGCAGGAGGGTGAAAGGCGTGCAAGGAATAGAGTGAATTGGATCGATGTGGTATACTGGGGTTGACGTGCTGTCAGTGGATTGAATCAGGGCATGTGAAGCGTCTGGGGTAAATCATGGAAAGCTGTGTAGGTATGTATATTTGCGTGTGTGGACGTATGTATATACATGTGTATGGGGGTGGGTTGGGCCATTTCTTTCGTCTGTTTCCTTGCGCTACCTCGCAAACGCGGGAGACAGCGTCAAAAAAAAAAAAAATATATATATATATATATATATATATATATATATATATATATACATATATATATATATATATATATATATATATATATATATATATATATATATATATATATATATATATATATATATATATATACGAAATGGGGTAAAAAGTAAAGAAAAATACTGTAGAAGTCTGCGTGGAAATAGCTATTACCTCACGTACTGTGGAGAAAAATTCATAATCTTTTAATATGACAAATGCAACTCTGGCCTCTACCACCAGGTGATATGGAGGTTTCAATAATGATAAGAACAGGCCATTCCGCGGTCGAGAATCATACAGGATCCCTATACAGTGAATAATTCAGGTTCCCCTGAATTTTGTAAGGGTGATTCGTGTAATTTGTCGGCCGATCACAGTACAGAGAATATTACCCAAGTCTCGGCTGATACAGGGCCGACAAGGAGTATATACGCCCATGCCTATTGCATCAGCACGTCGCTAATTGGAAAATAGGAGAATGGGAAAGAAGTGCACGAAAAAGACATAAGGGAAAGAGGAAAGGGAAGAGGGTTGGTCGGCCGCTCGTTGTGGATCGGGACGTACGATACACACACACACACACACACACACACACACACACATATATATATATATATATATATATATATATTGGGAGCCTTGAAAAATGTGTGGAAGTCGAGAACATTATCCCGGAAAGCAAAAATGGGTATGTTTGAAGGAATAGTAGTTCCAACAATGTTGTATGGTTGCGAGGCGTGGGCTATGGATAGCGTTGTGCGCAGGAGGATGGATGTGCTGGAAATGAGATGTTTGAGGACAATGTGTGGTGTGAGGTGGTTTGATCGAGTAAGTAACGTAAGGGTAAGAGAGATGTGTGGAAATAAAAAGAGCGTGGTTGAGAGAGCAGAAGAGGGTGTTTTGAAATGGTTTGGGCACATGGAGAGAATGAGTGAGGAAAGATTGACCAAGAGGATATATGTGTCGGAGGTGGAGGGAACGAGGAGAAGAGGGAGACCAAATTGGAGGTGGAAAGATGGAGTGAAAAGGATTTTTGTGTGATCGGGGCCTGAACATGCAGGAGGGTGAAAGGAGGGCAAGGAATAGAGTGAATTGGAGCGATGTGGTATACAGGGGTTGACGTGCTGTCAGTGGATTGAATCAAGGCATGTGAAGCGTCCGGGGTAAACCATGGAAAGCTGTGTAGGTATGTATATTTGCGTGTGTGGACGTGTGTATGTACATGTGTATGGGGGGGGGGCCATTTCTTTCGTCTGTTTCCTTGCGCTACCTCGCAAACGCGGGAGACAGCGACAAAGTATATAAAAAAAAAAAAAAATATATATATATATATATATATATATATATATATATATATATATATATATATATATATATATATATATATATATGGCTGCAGACACCAGACGACCCAGCCACACCAGGCCACCAACCCCAGCCAGCAGCCCAGCCACACCAGGCCACCAACCCCAGCCAGCAGCCCAGCCACATCAGGGAACCAACCCCAGCCAGCAGCCCAGCCACACCAGGCCACCAACCCCAGCCAGCAGCCCAGCCACATCAGGGAACCAACCCCAGCCAGCAGCCCAGCCACACCAGGCCACCAACCCCAGCCAGCAGCCCAGCCACATCAGGGAACCAACCCCAGCCAGCGCCCAGCCACATCAGGGAACCAACCCCAGCCAGCAGCCCAGCCACATCAGGGAACCAACCCCAGCCAGCAGCCCAGCCACATCAGGGAACCAACCCCAGCCAGCAGCCCAGCCACAACAGGCCACCAACCCCAGCCAGCAGCCCAGCCACACCAGGCCACCAACCCCAGCCAGCAGCCCAGCCAAACCAGGCCACCAACCCCAGCCAACAGCCCAGCCACACCAGGCCACCAACCCCAGCCAGCAGCCCAGCCACACCAGGCCACCAACCCCAGCCAACAGCTTGTACAACTTGGTGAAAATTCATCATCGTTCGTGACTGTGCAGGGAGGCTGGTCGTTCGTGACTGTGCAGGAAGGCTGGTCGTTCGTGGATGGGTTGGGAGGCTGGTCGTTCGTAGCTGGAGCGGGAGGTTGGTCGTTCGTGGATGGGTTGGGAGGCTGGTCATTCGTAGCTGGAGAGGGAGGTTGGTCGTTCGTGACTGTGCAGGGAGGCTGGTCGTTCGTGGATGGGTTGGGAGGCTGGTCGTTCGTGGCTAGGCTAGGAAGATTGGTCATTCGTAGCTGGAGCGGGAGGTTGGTCGTTCGTGGTTGGGATAGGAGGCTGGCCCATTGTGACGGGGCTTGGAGGCTTGTCTTTCGTGACTGGAGATGGAGGCTGGTCGTTCTTAGGTGGGTTGGGAGACTGGTCATTTGCGGCAGGGCTTGGAGGTTGGTCGTTTGTGGCTGTCCTGGGAAGCTGGTCATTTGTGGCTGGGCTGGGAGGCTGGTCGTTCATGGTTGGGCTTGGTGGGTGGTCGTTCATGGTTGGGCTGGGAGGCTGGTCGTTCATGGCTGGGCTGGGAGGCTGGTGGTTCATGGTGGGGCTGGGTGGGTGGTCGTTCATGGTTGGGCTGGGTGGGTGGTCGTTCATGGTTGGGCTGGGTGGGTGGTCGTTCATGGTTGGGCTGGGTGGGTGGTCGTTCATGGTTGGGCTGGGTGGGTGGTCGTTCATGGTTGGGCTGGGTGGGTGGTCGTTCATGGTTGGGCTGGGTGGGTGGTCGTTCATGGTTGGGCTGGGTGGGTGGTCGTTCATGGTGGGGCTGGGTGGGTGGTCGTTCATGGTTGGGCTGGGTGGGTGGTCGTTCATGGTGGGGCTGGGTGGGTGGTCGTTCATGGTTGGGCTGGGTGGGTGGTCGTTCATGGTTGGGCTGGGTGGGTGGTCGTTCATGGTTGGGCTGGGTGGGTGGTCGTTCATGGTTGGGCTGGGTGGGTGGTCGTTCATGGTTGGGCTGGGTGGGTGGTCGTTCATGGTTGGGGCTGGGTGGGTGGTCGTTCATGGTTGGGCTGGGAGGCTGGTCGTTCGTGGTCAGCCTGGGAGGCTGGTCGATCGTGACCGGGCTGTGAGGCTGGTCTTAAACAGGAAATCAGTCTTGGGCGTGAAGTATGGAGGAGGAGAAAGCTTTGATGGCAACGTGGTGGGGCGCAGAAGGCCCTGTTCCCTCCTTCATTATACAGGGGACAAGGAGGCCGACCTGTGGGGGAAGCCAGGGCTATGCCACATGCATGGAAGGCCGCTCCTCACCAACAGGCAAAAGCCTTAATTTCACTTAATGTTCGATGAGGCAAGCAAGGTGGAGAAGACGTTCTGCTTAATGTCTTATATACGGTGTGAGGGGAAGAATGAGGGGTGTGCTCTGGTGGTGAAGGGGAGGGGGCCAGTGGTGGTGGTGGTGGTGGTGGAGACGGAGGGATGTGGCGTTGTGGTGAAGGGGGCAATGGTGGTGGTGGTGGTGGTGGTGGTAATGGTGGTGGTGATAATGGTGGTGGTGATAATTGTGGTGGTGGTGGTGGTGATGGTGGTGGTGGCGATAATGGTGATGGTGGTAGTGGTGGTGGGGATGATGGTGGTGGTGATAATGGTGATGGTGATAATTGTGGTGGTGGTGGTGGTGATGGTGGTAGTGGTGGTTATTGTGTTGGTGATGATGATGGTGGTGGTGATGGTGGTGGTGATAGTGGTTGTGGTGATGGTGGTGGTGGTGAAGATGGTGGTAGTGGTGATGGCGGTGGTGATTGGTGATGGTGGTGGTGGTAATGATGGTGGTGATTGTGGTGGTGGTAGTGGTGGTGGCTATGATGGTGGTGGTGGTAATGATGGTGGTGGTGATGATGGTGGTGATGGTGGTGGTGATAGTGGTTGTGGTGATGGTGGTGGTGGTGAAGATGGTGGTGGTGATGGCGGTGGTGATTGGTGATGGTGGTGGTGGTAATGATGGTGGTGATGATGATGGTGGTGATGGTGGTGGTGATAGTGTTGGTGGTGGTGATCGTGGTGGTGGTGATGATGGTGGTGGTGATGGTGGTAGTGGTGGTGATGGTGGTGGTGATGGTGGTAGTGGTGGTGATGGTGATGGTGGTGGTGATGATGGTGGTGATGATGATGGTGGTGATGGTGGTGATGATGATGGTGGTGATGGTGGTGATGATGATGGTGGTGATGGTGGTGATGATGATGGTGGTGATGGTGGTGGTGATAGTGTTGGTGGTGGTGATGGTGGTGGTGATGGTGGTGGTGATGGTGGTAGTGGTGGTGATGGTGGTGGTGGTAATGGTGGTGATCACGATGGTTCTAGTGTCAGAGGCTGATGAGTGGGAGTTTCATGGGAGGGACAGGGAAGCAGAAGGCTCCTCCCCACCCACCACTCCCTCCGGCTCATCAGCTGCAGCAGATATCCAGTGGATGAGGGTCGGATCTGAAACGAAAAAAGTAGTTTGAATTACGTTCAGTGCGTGTCAAGCCGTGAGTATAAGGTACTCACAGATAACGTAACCAGGGGTGGTTCGTTTCAGTGTTCTCGTTCTGCAGCTGATGAGACTTTTGCTTACGTTAGCGTCCTAACGTCGCACATCCTTCATTTAGATTTCATACAATCACATCTGGTCGACCAAATGTTCTCTAATGTCAGGAAACTGAAATCGGTTACGGCGGTGAAATGAAAACTTTCATTATAAAAGTTAATCTAACAACTTGAGTCTTGCTTCGTAAGTTATATTTCTAAGCACCAGAATCATTGTTGCTCTTCTTTGCATTTGTTTTATATTTTCTTCGTCCTTGACCATATTTGTTGACACAGTCTGGTCGTTGTACACTATACGAGGTCTGACTAGAGACTTGTAAACAGTGTCGTGTTCCTCGTTTTCTATAGATTATATTTCAAGGAAGATAAAACTTAGTATTTTGTTTGCTCTGTTGCATACCACTATGGACTACTGTTGCATACCACTATGGACTACTGTTGCATACCACTATGGACTACTGTTGCATACCACTATGGACTACTCAACGTATTTCAGGTCGTTACTAATTATCATCGTTGGACTTTTGTTTTCCTATGACTTTCTGAATGAGTGACTGAGCTCTTGATATCAATCATTATTTCCTTTCTTGCCAAAATGCATAACTTTACGTTTGTCGACAGTGAAGTTCACTTACCATGTCTGACCACTCCATTAAATATATATATATATATATATATATATATATATATATATATATATATATATATATATATATATATATATATATATATATATATATATTCTTTCTTTTAAACTATTCGCCATTTCCCGCGTTAGCGAGGTAGCGTTAGGAACGGAGGACTGGGCCTTTTTTGGAATATCCTCACCTGGCCCCCTCTGTTCCTTCTTTTGGAAAATAAAAAAAAAAAAAACGAGAGGGGAGGATTTCCAGCCCCCCGCTCCTATATATATATATATATATTTTATATATATATATATATATATATATATATATATATATATATATATATATATATATATATTTATATATATATATATATATATATATATATATATATATATATATATATATATATATATATATATATATATATATATATATGTTTCACTTTCAATCCTTTAATCACCTCTCCTCTGACTAGTCATTACTTTCGTAATTACGTGTCATCTGAAAATCTTTAAGATTCTCCCGGTGGGTCTAGTGTCCAGGTTACTGACCCAGACACCAAATAGCATGGGTCCTATGGCTGAACCTTGTGGTACCTCGCTTGTCACGCTGAGCTACTCTGCTATCCACGAGCAGGGACGATTTGCTGCTATGCCGTGGGTTTTAACAACCTCTTAACGTTTATCGAAAGCTTTTGTGAAACCCTAGTTACTGTAGAGGTAACTAGAGAATTCTCTTGAATTCACTAAACACGATCTGTAACTACGAAATCTATGTTGATAATTTGGCATTAGTTCATCATCTTTGCCATAATCAAGGCCAACTTATTAGCTCTCTCTCTCTCTCTCTCTCTCTCTCTCTCTCTCTCTCTCTCTCTCTCTCTCTCTCTCTCTCTCTCTCTCTCTCTCTCTATCCTAGTCCAAGCCAGGTACCCAGTTTGTCTACCAGCCCACAAAGAGAGGATGAACGGCTGGATGGACTGTGGATTGTAGACCGACTGCCGCCAGGATTCGAGCCTAAGGCGCGCTCGACTCTGGGTAGCTCTTGAGTGAGTCATGGTCAGTAACCGCTGCATCACGGACGAATATGACTGATGGGATGTAGTACACAGAACACTTTCCATCTCTTCATATTCCCCTTTGGTGAAAAATGGCGTTGCCAACACAAGTTTCCAGTTGGTCAAGAATTTCCCTTCTTGTAGCAATTTGTTAAGTAGTGGAAATGTGGTTTGCCTGCCTTACTTCCTTCAGTGACCTGGGGAAGAGGTTATCAGGTCAAGGTGATCTATTACAATTTGACTTTTTCTCTCAGTATATCATAACTCTGAATGTTACTCATGTCTAATTGCTGATTCTCTTGTTCCTGGAAATAAGCTTTGAGTTTGTCGTATATGACGAAGGAAGGTGCTGTGGTAAATGAGTCGAAATAACCATTTGATGGGGAAGCTGCCTTTTCTTACTTTGTTTAGTAAAGGAATAATCTTTTTTTTTTTACATAGCAAGCCTTCAGTACCTTTGATTTTTTCTTCACCTACCTAAACAATTCTTAATGTTTCAGAATTTTTTTTTACTATCTTCCTCCAGTCTTTTGGTCATCTTACGGACATTCAGTGATCCTCTTGATTGCCATTTAATTCAAACTGCACTTCCTGTATGTTTAGTGAAGTCTTCTGTTTCATTATTATTCATCCCATCTGGCATATTCTTCTGCTTCCTCTCTCTCTGGAAACTTTCTCTCTCAACGAGAACTATTCTGTTCTGAAAGTTACTCAACATATTTTTAACTGTATCAACGTCCAGTACTTTGGTTCAGTTGACATTACTAATACCTCGACGTATTTTCTGTAAGACTGCTGATAAAAAGAATATCATCATGTTCTTACATTTAAAGTCGTTCTAAAATGTGTATTGAATTTGGCGATAACATGATTACCGAGTCTTATCGTTACCACCGTTGCTGAAACTTATCAGATCACTACGTGCACCATCTTTACAGCACAGTGTGTGATGTACTGTTGCCTCACGTTGGCTCGTGGATAATATGATTTAAAAAGCCATGCTTACTTAAGTCATTAATTTGTATCCTTAATGTTTACGTGATAACAAATCGTAACTGATCTCCCAAATAATTGTTTCTTTACCTTTGAATAGCGACTTAATTTCTTCGTATAAGATATAATCATTCTCCTCGTATTGTTTTCAGAAGTCTATATACTACTTCAAGAGATATCCTGGACGCCTCGTTTACCATTTCATTGGACAGAGTTGTATGTGTCGACATCGATCTTTTACAACTTGGTTGTATTCAGATTTTCATTTACATAGATCACATGTCTGCCACCTGCCTTTAGTGATCTCTCTTTACAGAGAGCTTAATCACCTGGTTGTCAGTTATTCTGATAACCAATGGTCTTCTGCAGTATTCATCCAGGTTTCTGTTATTGATTTGATATCAGAATTGTCTAGGAACATAAAATGTTGGCTTTATAATTGTGACGACGGTGTAGAGGATGTTAATGTTACACTTATGAAATGGAATGTTCTTGTGGTTTATATCCCTAAAATCAGCCCTTATCTCTCAGATCCCCTGCAGTCGACCATACCTCTCCTAACCCTGGCACATTAAGTGACCTCATCTGACCAAAGTGACCACATCAACACGACCTTCTCAGGCCAAGGTTTACATAAACACTTGCTTAAACCTTTTCGTGTGCTGGTGGCGGTCACGGGGTGTTTACCAGCAAATACGACAGCGATACCAGACGTTGTTTTTAAGTAATGGTGTCCACAGCTACAAGCTGTGACCGTTCTGACTGATGAATAAGGAAAGCAAGAGGAGGGAGAGAGGGGAAATGGCAGGGTAATCAGAGAAGTAATCAGGTATTAAAGGTTTCCGATGCTACATGTGGTCGTCTTTCTTTGGTATCTGTGGCCGAAACCGAGTGATTTAGTGGTCTCTGAGAGTTGTCTGCTGCACCTGTGATTTGCTGTCGTTGCGATCTTTGTGTGGCAAACTGTGGTACAAGTCGCAGTGTGGGAGATCATAAGGCTCGGTCTCTCTCTCTCTCTCTCTCTCTCTCTCTCTCTCTCTCTCTCTCTCTCTCTCTCTCTCTCTCTCTCTCTCTCTCTCTCTCTCTCTCTCTCTCTCTCTCTCTCTCTCTCTCTCTCTCTCTCTCTCTCTCTCACACACACACACACACAAGCAGTAGGTGGGAATAATCAAATAAGGCAAAAATCATGGAACAGCCCCACCTATACCACAGGGATAACAGGAACATTAAGTAATGCAATCTATACAACCGTAGGTAGAGCAGTAGTGCATAGTAGAGAAGTGGCACTAAAGGATCGAATTATAGAGAATACACTTGATACTGTTGTAGTGGAGACAAGACTTACCGAAGAGATAAGATCTCATCCGTTATGTCCTAGGGGATACATGGTAGGAAGGAGGGAAAGAGAAGACAACAGATGAAGAGAAATTGTCCTTTTGATAAGAAAAACCCAAAAGTTTCAGGAAAAATCTGGAAGATGGAGCGTTCAGGCTCACTTAATGGGAAGAGTAACTGTAAGAGAGAAATACATAGTGGTGCAATTCTCCAAAACCATTTGATAACCAGCACAAATATGCAGTGTTGACAATGCAGGAACGATAAGGATGGTACATGAAGCAGTGAAACACGTACTTCTCAGAGAGAGTAAAGTACTGATAGTGTGAGGGATTTCAGTTATAATGAGATAGACTGGGGGAGTTTGGATTCTCACAAAAACTAGTTCTTCGAGTGTATACAGGTCATTAACAGCCTATACCAATATGTCATTGAACACACTGGGTGTGTAGGGAATGATACACCATAGTTACAAGACCTTATCTTCACATACATAGTGGCAAGGCAATTGAGAATGTCGTATGTAATACAACAACTGGTCGAAGTGATCACGTCAAGCTTGAGCTTGACAATGTAGTAAATATGGACGGAAAAAAAGGCGTGGATCAAACGAGTCTCAAAGAGAAACTACACAGAACTTAGGAATTTTTTGCTAAGACAAATTGGGAAATGGAGTTCCGTAACCAGGAACCAGGACATCATGTATGGAAAATTCTGTGACAGTGGAGCTGGACCATGGTAACCAAACCTTTAGCGACAAATATAGGGAGAACGTTAGACAAAATGGGAAGTTTAGTGCAAAGAAAGATTGTCAGAAAGCAAAGGAGCTTCATGAATGCTACAGTGAAAATGAATTGGCATTTTAGCCAGTCAGCTTTTGTTAAGTGAGATAGACCAAGGAACGAGTATATTTGGATACCAGTCAGCTTTTGCTAGGTGCGATAGACCAAGGAACGAGTATATCTGGATACCAGTCAGCTTTTGTTAGGTGCGATAGACCAAGGAACGAGTATATTTGGATAAGAAAAGAGGAACAGAGAAGCTCTGAAAAGAATACTTTGGACAAAACAGGAGACAATCCAAAACTTCTTCATAAATCTATCACGAGAAGATGGCTGGCTAAAGTGCAGTTAAGAAGACGAGGCGATACGAAGGGAAGAATTGCAGAGGATAGTGAAACGATATGTGAAGAACTGTAAACCAAATTCAAAAGTATTTCACAGTGGAAAACCCTATAGCCCCTACACCCGTGAGAAGAAATATGGAAGAGGCATGAAAAACCGTAAGATATCAAAAAAGACATTAAACAGGGTACTAAAAGATCTTGACCCACATTAGGCTTATGGTCGTGATGAAACTTCACTGTTTGTACTGAAGACGTCTGGAGAAACATTTGTAATGTTGTTCAAGATGTCACTGTAGGAAGATAAAGTGCTGAGGAAGTGGAAGAGGGCAAACATCCTATATGATAACCAGAAAGCAAATGGGTGACTTCCTGCGGTTCAGAAACTACCTAAGTGAGAGCCATTACTGTTTCAGGGATATGTGTAATAATCCTCTTAATATTTCTACGAGAAAGTGAGCTCCGTTATAAACAAAGTGAAGACTGGATGGAATGTCTGTATCTCTACCACACAAGAGAGTGATAAAGGGACTGATCTTCAGGCAGAAATAAGGGGAGGATTTTTCATGGACGGATTATCTTAGTGGAAGGAAACAAATGGCTAATGTTAGGGCAGCTTTCTCGAAATAAGATGAGGTCACAAGTGGCATGCTGTAGGTTTTTATTCTGAGACCATTGCTCTTCTTGATCTATGTGAGTGACTTCCAAAAGGATTGGAGTCCTACTTGATTACATTTGCAGATGCTGCCAAGATCAGGAAGGAAGAAAAAAGCGAGGATTGCATCAACTTATAAAGGTGCTTAGATAAACTCCTGAGTTGGTCTGATACATGATTGTTGAGTAAATGTAAAGTGATAAGGATGGGGCATAATGCAAGAAGGCCTCGATGTAAATGAGATTGAACAGGAACTAAGCTGGAGTAATCTGTGTGGGAGAGGGACGTGAGGACACCTAACCTGACGCCAGAGCTCTACCTTAGAAATGGTGTCAAGGACATAGACGCAAGGATCACATTAGTCACGTGGCTAAGGAACGATTCAGCACACTGGTCATAGCGAATATTAGATCAACACTAAAATATGCTTCTCATATTTGGCAGCCGCATAAAAGAAATGTATACAAAATCATTGTCAAAAACTGAAGGTTCATAGGAGGGCAACAGAGACGGTATCAGAATTAGGACAGCTGAGCTACAGTAAGAGGTTATAGGCCACAAATTTACCCACTAGAGAAGAGATAAAAGTCAAGGGACACTTGATCACAACCTAAAAGTTTCTTAGCCAAGTTGATGATACTGACATATGCAGAGAGAGAGAGAGAGAGAGAGAGAGAGAGAGAGAGAGAGAGAGAGAGAGAGAGAGAGAGAGAGAGAGAGAGAGAGAGAGAGAGAGAGAGAGAGAGAGAGAGAGAGAGAGAGAGAGAGAGAGCAATTCGAGACCTGACTAGAAATCAAACAAGAAACTTGTTCGAGAAGATAGTTGGGAAAGATGTAAAGAAGTACTTTATGAAATAGCATCAGAGTAATAAATGAAGTATGGATTGAAATTATGAGTACTAGCAGTGTACAAAGCAGTACTAGCAGTGTACAAATAAATGAAGTATGGATTGAAATTATGAGTACTAGCAGTGTACAAAGCTTAAGAAATAGCATGATAGTAGAGGGAGGTCAAGAGATGGGGCCCCACTAGTACAAAACTCTCTTTTTGATCTAGTTTTCTGCTGTTTATTCTTACGTGTATCCCCTCGAGGGATATGTAGATCTTGAGTGCAAACAAAAAGGAAAGTGTTCGACGCGACAGCATTCATACATTTGGCTACAGAAATCTACCAGATCTACTAGTCTCGTGTCTTAGTCTACCACCTGTCTACTACAGTAATTTCCCTGGGAAACAATGGCTGCAGTAGATGTAAACCTTGAGAGATCGTCAGACTATAGTACTACTGAAATCCTGCCATTGATCCTCAGGTATCACCATTAGAACTTGAAGCTGCTAGGTCGTCTATCTTAGATGAACGCAATGAACCAAAGCTTTTGAAAAGTGACTCTTAGTGGTCTCAGAACAGCCCTTAAGGATAACACATATTCACTTAAAACCTTGCCCAGATGTTGAAGTACCAACGCCCAAGACTTAGGGTCTGTAAGTGTTAGAGTTCAGCCGTGAAAATATATCGCGCGAACACTTCAATATATATATATATATATATATATATATATATATATATATATATATATATATATATATATATATACATACTGTTAGTGAGTTTTAGCTTTAGAGTTTTATTTGTCTAAGGATAGTTTGTGTAACTGACTGTTTGGTGAAGGGCGCATAGCTTGGGACGGGTGAAGGCTGGCACAGCGGCGACAGCGAGCATAATGTATCCAGAGGAGGGTGACAGGTGGTGCCTAAGTGGACTCAGGAACCCAGAGGATCGTCCCTCCTTCGGGGAAGGGAGGACTAGCGTTAACAGCGTTGGTGCAATATAGAGTAGGTCAGTACAATGTGCACATATACAAAGCATCAAAGTATATACAAGAACAAGATCAATGTGTCTCTACTTTTACCAAACTATTCTGTGAGTTTCTAATATATTCCACTATCAGAAACAGCTTCGAAAGGATCCAATGGTCTGCTGGTGGTTGTATTCTCCTTCTATTCCTTTAATGAACACACAGGATACTAAAGCTGATAACACTACAAATGAGAGGCAAAATGCATCACATCCAAGGCACGAACTGTACAAGATGTAGTTGCACTAGTAAGGATACAGAGTAGGTTGAGGGTAAATCAAATACATCCTGTATAATTTACAGGTGTACACACGTTGACACAGATGGTTTCATGAGGCAAGTTACGTGATGCAAGGTATAGGTTTTGCCATAGTAGACGTTGGATAGAGTCAGTATACTGGTATCATTCACCAGCAACAGTGGATGAAAGATGCATCACAGATAAAGTCGTTGAAAAACAGACTAAAAAAAAAAGATTCGCTCCAGGTACGTGGCTGAAGTTTTGCACCTCCTCAGTTAGAGAACTCACAGGGACTTGTCAGTAAGTCGTGTGTTGTTGATCTTTCTACTTTATCAGATGTGTTCTGTTATCACAACCATCTCCAAAGGGTACTAGTGGTCTACTGCCGTTGCATTCTTTTGTAATCAATGTACCGATCCTAAAGAGTCTAAGTGCTAATCTAATCACAAAACTTCAATCATCCACTGACCAGACTAGTTGCCACACTTAAAGACAAACCAATCACCTCAGAGGCTCAACATTATCCTCTGTTCCTCTAACTACCAAACTCCTTTACTCTAACCGCTTACCTCCGTTCCTCCTGACCACCCACCTCCTTTACTTCATCCATCCACCACTACGCCTCCACCTCGACACACCTTAGACTGCAGCCACCCTCCTCCAAGATCAGTTTTCAAAATTCCAACCTGTCGTCTTTGAAACTTCTGATATATCCACTAAGCTCTCCGCCCCACCCACCCTACCCTTCTTACACCCTGACTCTCTGGCCATAAGATTTTCTCAAGACCCAAGCAACCCTTCCCTGTCCGCGCTGGGACCCCCGTACCTCCCTCAGCCCACCGCTTTCCTCTCTCCTCCCCCCAGCCGACCACGAGACGCCCATACCTGTGCAATATTCACCGAGGTGCCAAGTGTAAGACAAGGGCCGGGAGCTCCGCGCTGGGACCATGTCTTATGTATGCCAGAAGCGAGCCATCGGTGTCTAAGGCGAGCCAGTCCCCAGGAGGCTCCGTACGGCCGTGTTCGCCTCAATTAAACACGCCGGCCGGAACATCCTGCACGCGTCTAAGTACCGCGGCCGCTATATACTTCATCCGCCTCCTCTTGTCCTTCGAAGCCGCCTCATATACGGCTCCAAGTGGATAGAGAGAGAGAGAGAGAGAGAGAGAGAGAGAGAGAGAGAGAGAGAGAGAGAGAGAGAGAGAGAGAGAGAGAGAGAGAGAGAGAGAGAGAGAGAGAGAGAGAGAGAGAGAGAGAGAGAGAGAGAGAGAAATGTGTGGGAGACGTAATTCTCATTTCTCATGTCTTCATTCCTTCTCTCCCAATTAATGTATTTGAGAAAATGCGGCGCTGATGTAAGACGTAACTTACAGTCAAGGATACGAAACAATAATTGCCTACATAGACCTTCCTCTGCGACATTTACAGAACATCGACCAATATACACATTTTGCTCTGCAGGTGTAATTCAATATGACAAACTGGTCTGGACAAAATTTCCCAATCAGAAATAAGAACAGAGCGAAAATTCCAGATAATCCCAAGCATTGTGGAGATCACAGCCCAGCGACCTCTCCCCTCTGCGCCCGGCTCGCCCGCCACGGTCATAACCTGCGGAAATTGGAGGGGAAAGTTGAGCGGACAGATCAGCCGGGTGGATGAGATCAGCTGAGAACATACCTCAGACCGACCCGCACGCCCACCTCACTCACCTTCAGGAAGCCAAAGATAGATACCCTGCCAACACAAGAGGAAGTAGACATTTCTTCTGACGCTGCAGCAACATAGTGAAACCCGTACAACCATCTGCCGAGCGCTAGGGGGAAATTTTACAACGTAATGTGATAGACGCGAAGTTTAAATCTCCTTCTACGCCAGAAATCAAAGGCACAATCCCTTACAATATCACCGGATTGAAAAGCAACAACACGAAATAGTTTTGTATAGAGAGACAGACAGACAGACACACACACACATACACACACACACACACACACACACACACACACACACACACACACACACACACATATATATATATATATATATATATATATATATATATATATATATATATATATATATATATATATATATATATATATATATATATGTGTGTGTGTGTGTGTGTGTGTGTGTGTGTGTGTGTGTGTGTGTGTGTGTGTGTGTATGTGTGTGTGTGTGTGTGTGTGTGTGTGTGTGTGTTTGTTCAACCTTATCTAGATTAACCTGTATCTTGAAGGACCTCACCATCGAGAAATGACTATCAGTAGAAACGAGCAACCCTTCCTGTTAGATCTGGGGTTTTGAAATTTCCATTCCAGTCTCTATGTCATTCACGGCAGACTCCAGTGACCTGGTGTCTGGAAAGCTGCCAGAAGCTCTTATGGAGCTCTGTAGGTGCCCCAAGCCTAGCATCACTTCTAGAACTAGATTCCTAGAGAGTAGCGATAACTCATCCGAACCCAATGCCCGTGGACCCAGAAGCTATGTAGCTGGAACAACCCGATCGTGGAGGGGAGATCAAGAGTCAGCTATGCCGAGTCAACCCACCACCGTACTGAACCACACCTCAGCCATGCCGGACCAGCCATCAGCCGTGCTGGAATGAGCCTCAGCCATGCTGCATCAAGCCTCAATCACGCTCAACCAAGGCCTAGTCACGCTGGACAAACTTCAGCTGTGTTGGAGCAAAGCTCAATCTGCATGAGGAGGACCTTCCTACAACGTGTAAATTCCCCATACATGGAGACTTCATGCATCCATCTCAGACCAAGCGCTTCGTATTGTAGTCCTTCACCTGGCTGCCCCTAGATACCCTGAATACCATTTTATTGCTGGAAGTTGTATGGCCAGTTAGTATGGCCGCCATGATCTGGATTAAACTGTCAGCTGTCTTTCGGACGGAGTCTAACCAGAAAGAAATCCATGATGTCACTTCAAGAAATCTCACCTTCTCCAAATGATCAAGTGAAAGAGCATTCCAGCTCCTTGGCTCTGACGATGAGGGCAAGCTCATGTGCCTGGAATAGGAGGAGGCAGCTGGTGTGGGACGACTACATGTTCGCCGCCACCTTGGCTGATACATATTTGGACAGAAGCTGAGAAAATGAAGGCAGTGCTGGAGGCTGCAGGGAATAGCAAAAGAGTACAAAATATAGGGCTCTGGAACCGCAATACCTTTTTGTTTCGGTGGGCTCAGAGACACTGGTTCCCTTGAGGAACGAAAACTCCTTCAGTATCTAAATATCTTTGCTTCCAGGTTCACTGATTCAGCCAAGGAAGGAAGAGAACACAGCTCCCCTTTCCAGAGCCGTAGCGGAGCTATCCAGCGGGAGAGCGCGGCACATTATTGGTGCAGGATTCTTCTCATTAGAGGTGGAAGAACGTGAAAACCTGTGATCAAATCCTTTGTTTTGGAGACGTGTACCATTAGCAAAGTCATTAAAAGATGTAGTAAATGGAGAACACATTTCAGATGCCTGGAAAGAGAACTCCCGATTGCGCTATATTTTTTCCTTCATATCATAGACCCTTCAGAATCAAACGACGACGTCCAAGTTATACGTGAGTAATATTCCTTCTCCTATATGTATATATATATATATATATATATATATATATATATATATATATATATATATATATATATATATATATATATATATATATATATAATCACCTATCCTTACGACACTGTACAGCACCATCTGATTATACTCCCAAGATCTCTCATGCTCAGAAACCAACTAACACAACGAAGACACCGAACACTTACTACTCAATTGCTTTGCACTCGCTGAATTTTTGCACATGAACGCACGTACATCAATACACTTTATGACGAATGATCCCAACTAGTGGACGTGGCCGTTATATATATATATATATATATATATATATATATATATATATATATATATATATATATATATATATATATATATATATTATCCTTGGGTGTAGAGGAGAAAGAATATTACTCAGTATAACTTGGACGTCGTAGAAGGCGATTAAGAGTGGCGGGAGCTGGTGACTGTAATACTTTCGAAAAGAAGGAACAGAGCAACGAACTGTTTGAGGATCTTTTCATCTAAGGCTCAGTCATCTGTTCTTGCCTCATTCTTGAACATAAAAGAACGAGGCAACTACACAAAGAAGCCAAAATTCTCAGAATTCCAAGAATATCCAAGGTGCTTCATGAAGACTCTAATGCTCCATGAAGACTCTGGTGCTGTATGAAGCCTGATGTTTAATGAGGACTGGTGCTTCAAGACGACCTTAGCGCTTCATGATGACTCTGCTGCTTCATCAAGACCCTGGTGCTTCATGAAGGCTTCGGTGCTTCATGAAAACCCTCGCGAGTTTCGAAGGCTCATGCGGTTCTCAGTGACCTTCGAAATGGTTCTGCACGTAAGAAAGGGATTCATCAAAATTACGACCTATTCACAAAGTCCTGTCAAGCTCCTATCAACCTTCGGCACAAACTCAGGACATGAAGCATCTTTGAACGCCCGCTTGATTCTAATAAGTTCATTTGATTGCTAAAAACCAGATGGTTATCCACGGCCAAGGTGATCATCCTTAAAGCATAGATGGCTATCCAAGGCCAGAGTTACCTAAGGCGAAGAGGACTCTAACAACCACGATAGTTAGCTAAGGTCAAAACAATCCGTCAAAGCCCAGTAATCATCAAAGGACAAGGCGACCCTTAAAAGCCCCGGTAGTTATCCAAGGTCAAGGCGGTCCTTGAAAGTCCCGGTGATTATCTAAGGTCAAGGTGATCCTTAAAAGTCTTGGTAATTATCTAAGAAACCCAAGGACTGATCTAAGGCTGAAGGCATCCATAAAAGTTCGGTTGGTTATTTAAGGGTATGGTGACCTTTGAGATTCCAGGATGTTATCCCGGGATGAGGTGATCTCTAAAACCTGGGTACTTCCAAGGCCGAAGACACCCTCACAAGCTCGGGGTAGGTAGCGAAGGTCAAGGTGCTCCTTAAACATCTCGGCTGTTGTCCAAGACCAGGGGCAGCCTTGAGGCAGCAGGTAGTTCCTAAAACAAACAAATAATGATGTTTCAAGGTCGATGTGCTTCGCAGAGGACTCAGATGGCAATACAGGAGACGGTGGCAGTTGAAGGGACGAGTTGAAGCACAAATGATCCTTTTCAGTTGGGATGGAAATTAGAAATTTTCCAAAGAAACAGTTAAGAAACAAAGCTGATGTGAAGCATTTGACGAGCCGGCAGAGGCCATGAGTTCGAATCCTAATTACGGCAGTCAGTCCACAGTCAACCCTGGCCATCCTCCTCTAAAGGTTGGTCGATGATTTGGGTATTTGCCTGAAGACAGGGTATATATATATATATATATATATATATATATATATATATATATATATATATATATATATATATATATATATATATATATATATATATATATATATATATCATATTTCATACACATTCGCCGTTTCCCGCGTTAGCGAGGTAACGTGAAAAACAGAGGACTGAGCCTTAAAGGGAAAATCCTCACTTACCTCCCTTTTCTGTTCCTTATTTTGGAAAAATAAAAACTGGAGGGGAGGATTTCCAGCCCCCACTTGGAGCCACTCAGTCTTCTACCTCCTATTGTACATATGCCTCACATCAGTGATAAAAACTTTTCACTGCGTCTAGCAGCTTATCTCTCACACCATATATTCTCAAGACCTCACATATGGCATCTTTAACGATCCTATCATAAGCTTCTTGTCCAGATCCATAAATGCCACATACAGATCCAACTGTTTCTCTGGGCTTTTCTTACACACATTCGTTTAAGAAAACACTTGATCCTAACATCCTCTACCACTTCTGAGCCACACTGCTTCTCCTCAATCTCTGTACATGCTTCCACCCGCTCAGTCAAAACCCTCCCATACAACTTAGCAGACATATTCAAGAAACTTATATCCCTGTAGTTTGAACACTCACCTTCATCCCGCTTGCCTTTATACAATGGATCTATACATGCAATCCGCCAATCCTCAGGCAGCTCACCACGATTCATACTTACATCGAAAATCTTAACAAATCAACAACACAGTCATCTCCTTTCTTAATAAATTCACCTGCAAAACCATCCACTCTAGCCGACTTGACACAATTCATCATACGTAAGGGTATCATTACCTTTTCTGTCCTCACTAAACCACTCTCCATGACTCTTACTTCCCACCCCCCCTAACCCAAGCACCCTACATCTGCCACTCTACCGTCAAACACATTCAACAGTCCTTCAAAATACTCCATCTCCTCACTTTATAACTATCTGTTACCACTTCCCCTTTCGCCCTCTTCATCGATGTTCCTATTTTCTTTTCGTACATTATTAACCTTATTCAAATACATGTGATGATCCCTCTGGTTTACTGATGCTCGCTCACCTCCAACTCTCATTTGCATACTTTTTCACTCATATCCTGTAGGTATCGCCCGAGTGCCTCTCTTTTCTCTTTTACTCGAAACTTTACTTCTACATCCCACCACTCACTACTCTTTCTAATCTGCCTATCTCCCGCTTTTACCATGATATATGCATCTCTTGGGCACGTCGCCACTGCTTCCCTAAATACCTACCATTCCTTACCCACTTCCCTTGCTTCATTTACTCTCACATTTTGCCATTCTACATGTAGCTCAGTCTCTCCTGCTTTTCCTTCACACAAGTCTCCTTTCCAAGCTCACTTAATCTCACCACTCTCTTCATACTGACATTGTTTCCTCTTTTCCAAAAACCTCTACAAATCTTCATCCTCGCCTCCACAAGAGAGTGATCAGACATCCCACCAGCTGCCCCTCTCCGCACGTTTACATCCTAAAGTTTCTCTTTTACACTCCAATCAATTGATATCTAATCCAATAATGCCAGCTGCCCATCGCTCCTACTCACATACATGTACTTGTGTATATTGCTCTTTTTAAGCCAGGTATTTCCAATTACCAATTCTTTTTCAGCACACAACTCCATAAACTGTTCACCATCCCCATTCATAATACTGAATACCCCATATCCCCTAATTATATCCTCAACTGCCACAATGCTTAAATTCGCATCCAAATCACCCATCACTGATAATCGGTGTCGTGCATCAAAACTACTGACACACTCACTCAGCTGCTCCCAGAACACTTGCCCCTAATGATTTTTCTTTTCATGCCCAGGTGCATAAGAACTTATAATCACCCATCTCTCGCCATCCACTCTTATCTTTACACACAACAGTCTAGTATTGGATTTCCATGCTCTCTTTCACACTCTCCCGCAACTCCTGCTTCAGGAGTGGTGCTATTCCTTCTTTAGCTCTGGTCCTCTCACCAACCCCTGACTTAACTCATAAGACATTTCAAACCACTCTTCACCTTTACTGTTTAGCTTTATTTTACTCAGATCCAGAACATCCAGATTCTTTCCTCAAACACAGCTACATATATCTCCTCACTTCTCATCTTAGTTACATCCACACACATTCAGACATCCCAGCTATCTATAGTGTTAATGAGATGACCTTGACTGGGGCGAGCAATTGCCAATGACGCCTGGTAACATAAAGAAATACTTATTGTTATGAGTTTAGGATATTCCTCATATATATAGAGTAATACTGCAAGTACAAGAAGGTCTGAGGATCAATAGTCATTCCCGTGTGTGATGCGTCTATACGCTCGACTACACCAGATATTTCAGTGACCACGACCACAACATTTACCCATATAGTATTCCCAGCTGCATCTCCTCGTCTATCGGAAGTGATCTACCCACATCTCCAGAAAATGAATAAATATCACTGAACTTGATCAATAATTCCACGGGTTTACGATATGCGTCACGACCCTGACAACCAACAGAAGGTTGGTGCGAAACCAAAGACAATTTCCAACTAGCTTATATTCGACGTACACACACACACACACACACACACACACACACACACACACACACACACACACACACACACACACACACACACACACACACATCTACGTACAAAATGTCAAGACGATGCTGTGTGGCGTGTGTGGGGACGACCATCGTACAATGCAACCGGCCTGACGGTAATATCAAAACACCTCAAAACCTTCAGAACGTCTCCTGGGTTCACTGGGAGTATAACCTTAATTAATGATGGGAATCTAACACACTTCTGATCATTTCCTATTATGGTAATTCTAAGAGTATACTGACATTTCATATGTGAATTTCGGGATCTACAGTTTACTGTGGGTTAACATTATGCTGCCGGAAGCGTGATCACGTGTAGGCAGGGGACGGGTTCATCTTTGAATATATTAAGACGTAACGACATAACACTACGGCAGCGGCGAGAGGAAAAACCTTGAGGACTCTGTCAGGACCGGATCTAGAGGCTTACATGGGGCGAGGTAGGAGAGCTGAACCTCAGCTTTTGTGTGTGTGTGTGTGTGTGTGTGTGTGTGTGTGTGTGTGTAATCAGACCCTGTGCTGTGAGAGGGTTCTGACTATGATGATCCATAGGTTTTACTGGGAAGGGGAGTCTTGGTTATACTGCACAGTAAAAGGGGTTATGACTATGATTTTTTCTCCTAGGGGACTCTGCTTGGTGAGGCACGTGGTTATCAGATTTTTTTTGGAGAGGTGTTGGCCATAACCCACCAGACCAGGAGACAAAACTGACTAGGTTTACGGAAAGGCAAGACGTCAAGTAAGTGGAGGAGGTGTTATGGTAGTAGAGTATTCGTGGGATGATGGAAGGATAGAGGCTCTTTTGGTTGTGTCCAGATAATAAGGAGGAAGGCGTCTCTCCTGCAGGAGTGTTCTTCATGCGCGTCAGTGGGCGTGGCAGAACGACGCTCCTGCCGAAATGGCAAATAGACGCAAGAGGGACAGAGTGACGCTTTGAGCGTCCACAGGCCAGAGGCTGAGGCGCCAGGGGAAGGCCAGAGAAAAAGGAAGAAGGTGGAAGGTAACTCAGTTAACCGATGTGTTATCAAGAAGGAGAGGAGCTGGGGGTGTTTGTGGGGAGGACGGAGGAAGGTGACACTTGTGACCAAGATGTTTACTGTTGGGGTGGGGGTGAATCAGAGGGTGGGGGGGTGAGGGTGGGGGGGTGAGGGTGGGGGTGTTGGAGTGACACTTGCAGGAATAAATGATAGGAGGGCGGGCGAGGCCTCGGCCTGCCGCTGACCCTCCTGGTTTATGCAGGCGGAGACGCGCGCCCAGGAGCCGCCCCTGACATCTTACACTAATTATTGCCCGGACCCGTCATCACCAGGGCCCAGGGCTGGGGAGAGGGGCCGAGCGCGCGGGCTGGGGGGTAGGGGCGGGGTGGGGGTGTGGGCGAGCACGGGAGTGAAGGGGGTAAGACGAGGGGCCGCGGGCTGATGGGGCAGATGTGGGTAAAAGAAGGGTGCGTGGAAGATGGGACTTGGGGTGCTAGGTGCTGAGAGAGAGAGAGAGAGAGAGAGAGAGAGAGAGAGAGAGAGAGAGAGAGAGAGAGAGAGAGAGAGAGAGAGAGAGAGAGAGAGAGAGAGAGAGAGAGAGAGAGAGAGAACGGTAGTTAGGGCCAAGGACGGGAACTTGAAATCCAGTTCAATGACCTGCTGCTGCCATGTTCAACCCGCTGCCTACAAGAGACCGAAGAATGCGTGCGGGTGAGAGCGAAGGGTCGTATGTAAGAGACAGATGAGTGAGTGAAAACATAAGTGAGGTAAATGAGGCAAGAACGAGGGTGATAATGAAGATCTTGATGGGACAAGAACATGAGTGAGCGAAGAAGATTGGACAGTGGCTAAGTAACTGAAGAAGACGAATACCGGGAGAGATGAGTTAGAGCAAACATGAGAAAGGAATGAGTGAAGGACCAAGACTGAGGAAAGGATCAATGATAGCAGAGCAGAGGTGAGTGAGTTAGGAACGAGGCAGACGTATAAGTGCGAGAGACGCGTGAACAACTCAGGGGTGAGTAAGAGAATGAGTATAAAGAATGAGAGTGAGGAAGAGGTGAACAAAAATATGAGTAAAGGAGAGAAGAGAGCATATCTAAAATAAAAGAGATGAGAGAACAAATATGAACAATGAGTAAGAGTAGAACGACTGTGAGGAAGAGATGATCTAATTACAAGGAAGAAATGAGGGAAATTTCTATGCTCATGAGGGAGAAAAATGAATGAGGAAAGACACATGAGTACACTTATGCAAGCGTCACCCAAGCTTTATGTTACGGTGATAACAACAGCAGTAGTTCATTGCTGAATAGCTTCAGGATCTAATTACTCAATTTTAGTCATGTTACGCATATATATATATATATATATATATATATATATATATATATATATATATATATATATATATATATATATATATATATATGATCGTTCCTACAAGTGTGTATTACTCGCATCGGACGGGAATAAGCGCAGCGTCATCGAGGTCCTTCCCACCCCAGAAGACCTCATCCTCCACGGCTCCCGCGTTGAGCGTTGCCTGAAGCTGCTGACGTCCGCGTTGAGCGTTGCCTGAAGCTGCTGACGCCCGCGTTGAGCGTTGCCTGAAGCTGCTGACGCCCGCGTTGAGAGTTGCCTGAAGGTGCTGACGCCCGCGTTGAGCGTTGCCTGAAGCTGCTGACGCCCCATATCAGGGGCTTGAGAGTTAAATGTATGAGAACATTGTTGATGTTGGAGACACTTGAAAACATAACAGCTGTATCATTCTGGGGGTTACGGACACTCTCAGTGGGGTCTGCTGTGGACCATGTGTCAAAATTGTACTGAACACGACACCTGTCTCATGTGGTCTGTTGTTACTGGGTGGGTCAGGCCAATGTATGTGTGACCTTACCTTCTCCGTTGACGTCATCACTGTTTGTTGCATGCTATTGCATGTCACGGGACAAAAAGACAGACCGACTGACATGCCCATACATACACGTAATTAGCGTTACTGACCTTGGGTTAGCACCGATCTGCATTGGATGGGCGTGGCATTCGGCCCACATCCAACCCAGGTGTTCATCCTTCCTTTGAGGCTGTTCGGTTAATGTGTATCTAGCTTAGAATTGGGGGGTAGGGGGTGGGGATGTGTGTGTGTGTGTGTGTGTGTGTGTGTGTGTGTGTGAGTGTGTGTGTGTGTGTGTGTGTGTGTGTGTACACATAAGAATAAAGATATGGCGCATTTCTACAAGAGACGTGGGCAACATGAAATACAAAAATCTCCCTGTAACAAGCAAATAGTAATCACTTATCTACACATACGCGCACGTATATACAAACAAACGCACATACATCATTCACAGCCACACATACGCAGAAAGACACACAAATTCATCAAAAGGAGCATATACATATATGTAAAAAGACAAAACAAAGCAAACACAAGAAAAACGAAACCCAACATTTCACAAAAGCACATAAATATATACATGGCCAACGCTACACCTCGCCCTCTTCCCCTCTCCAACACTGATCAGTCCATCAAGCTCCTAAATCCTACTATAGACGATAAACTGAGTTGGAAATGACACGTCAGCACCGACGTATTGTCCTCCAGCTTCTGACTGGACATTTTTCATAGACTCAGGCACTTGTACTCCTTGCACCTGAACTCAAAAACATGTAGACAACTTCATAATTACACCTACGCCTTCATAATTACATCTACGCCTTCATAAATACACCTACGCCTTCATAAATACGCCCCGTGTTCTTCCCTATACACCACACAACAAGGGCAATTAGATACAGGTGCAGAAGAGGGCATGGAAAACCATCCTTTGTTCCTTCCATACCACGTATCAAGAGGTCCTCCCAACTCTCTCTTGCCTGAGATCCATCCTCAGCGGGTTAGCACCACAACCAGCACCAGGCCCATCCTGGCTCCTACACACTGCTGAAAAATACAGCCTCATACCACCTACCTGGAGGTCGTCAGTAAACATCAGGATAGCACGCCAGCGCCTGCGTACAAAGCGTTCACCTCCCATTCTCTAATTCTCCTTTCTTTATATTGTATTTCTATTCCTTGACAACAGTTGACTGAGTATCCCTTTTACCATTATCATCATTATCATTATTATCATTATTATATTATTATTACTGTTATCATCATTATGATTATCATTATTATTACCATTATTATTATTATCATTATGAATAATACCATTATCATTGTTATTATTATCATTTGTATCATTATCATCATTATTATTATCATTATTATTATTATTATCATTATTATTATATTATTATTATTATTATTATTATTATTATCATTATTATTATTATTACCATCATCATATCAATCATCATTAATTATCATATTATTATCATATTAATCATTATTATCATTATTGCCATTATCATCATTATTATTATTATTATTATTATTATCATTATCATTATTATTATTATTATTATTATTATTATTATTATTATTATTATTATCATTATCATTATTATTATAATTATTATTATTATTACCATTATTATCATTATCATTATTATTATTATTATCATTATCATTGACAATAATAATTATGATGAAAATAACTGCATATTTATCAATATGACGTAAAGCTCGTGAAAAGGGGGAGGGATTGCATCAGCTTGCAAGGGGACCTAGACAAACTCCTAAGCTGGTTTGATAAATGGTAGACAAAACTGAGCCTGATTTGAAGTAAAGAAGTAAGAATGGGTTTCAGAGAAGAAGGCTATAGTATGGATGGTCATGTAAAAAAGTACTTTTATTATATAAGATTAGTGGATGAATGGATTAAACTGAATGAGGATAAGGTATTTGCGGACATCATATAAAAGTTTAAAAGGTTGTATTAGAGTAGAGAATGTTCAAAAGATGGGGCGAAACGAGTATATAACTTCCTCCTTGTACAGTACAAATAGGTGATTACCCACAAATATGCAAATACAAAGTTTTCCTTCATTCCACCGACACAGGTGAAACAGGCAGGTGAAAGCTGCCTTCCTATACCTCCCTTGTCCTAATGAGACCAACATCTACACAAACTTCTGTAGAGTCGAACACTTGTTTAGTACTTATATATATATATATGTATATATATATATATATATATATATATATATATATATATATATATATATATATATATATATATATATATATATATATATACATATATATACATATATATATATATATATATATATATATATATATATATATATATATATATATATATATATATATATATATATATATATATATATATATATATATATATATATATATATATATATATATATATATATATATATATATATATATATATATATATATATATATATATATATATGTCTCCATGTCTCCATGGTTGTTTAATTTGTTTATGGATGGGGTTGTTAGGGAGGTGAATGCAAGAGTTTTGGAAAGAGGGGCAAGTATGAAGTCTGTTGGGGATGAGAGAGCTTGGGAAGTGTCAGTTGTTGTTCGCTGATGATACAGCGCTGGTGGCTGATTCATGTGAGAAACTGCAGAAGCTGGTGACTGAGTTTGGTAAAGTGTGTGAAAGAAGAAAGTTAAGAGTAAATGTGAATAAGAGCAAGGTTATTAGGTACAGTAGGGTTGAGGGTCAAGTCAATTGGGAGGTGAGTTTGAATGGAGAAAAACTGGAGGAAGTGAAGTGTTTTAGATATCTGGGAGTGGATCTGGCAGCGGATGGAACCATGGAAGCGGAAGTGGATCATAGGGTGGGGGAGGGGGCGAAAATTCTGGGAGCCTTGAAGAATGTGTGGAAGTCGAGAACATTATCTCGGAAAGCAAAAATGGTTATGTTTGAAGGAATAGTGGTTCCAACAATGTTGTATGGTTGCGAGGCGTGGGCTATGGATAGAGTTGTGCGCAGGAGGATGGATGTGCTGGAAATGAGATGTTTGAGGACAATGTGTGGTGTGAGGTGGTTTGATCGAGTAAGTAACGTAAGGGTAAGAGAGATGTGTGGAAATAAAAAGAACGTGGTTGAGAGAGCAGAAGAGGGTGTTTTGAAATGGTTTGGGCACATGGAGAGAATGAGTGAGGAAAGATTGACCAAGAGGATATATGTGTCGGAGGTGGAGGGAACGAGGAGAAGAGGGAGACCAAATTGGAGGTGGAAAGATGGAGTGAAAAAGATTTTGTGTGATCGGGGCCTGAACATGCAGGAGGGTGAAAGGAGGGCAAGGAATAGAGTGAATTGGAGCGATGTGGTATACCGGGGTTGACGTGCTGTCAGTGGATTGAATCAAGGCATGTGAAGCGTCTGGGGTAAACCATGGAAAGCTGTGTAGGTATGTATATTTGCGTGTGTGGACGTATGTATATACATGTGTATGGGGGTGGGTTGGGCCATTTCTTTCGTCTGTTTCCTTGCGCTACCTCGCAAACGCGGGAGACAGCGACAAAGCAAAAGAAAAAAAGAAAAAAAAAAAAAATATATATATATATATATATATATGTATATATATATATATACATATATATATATATATATATATATATATATATATATATATATATATATTCCCCGCACGCCCCCCACCCCCCTGCATGTTCAGGCCCCGACAACTCAAAATCTTCCTCACTCCACCCTTCCCCCTCCAATTTGGTCTCCCACTTCTCGTTCCCTCCATCTTCGACATGTACATCCTCTCTGTCAATCCTCCTTACTCATCCTCACGAGTCCAAACTATTTCAACAAAGCCACTTCTGCTCTCTCAACCACTCTTTCTATTACCACACATATCTTGTGGTGTGCTGGGGTCGACGTGGTGTCGGTGGATTGAACCAGGGCGTGTGGGGCGTTTGGGGTGGGCCATGGAGGGTTCTGTGGGGCCTGGATGTGGAAAGGGAGCTGTGGTTTCGGTGCATTGTTGCATGACAGCTGGAGACTGAGTGTGAACGAATGGGGCCTTTGTTGTCTTTTCCTAGCGCTGCCTCGCACACATGAGGGGGAAGGATGTTGTTATTCCATGTGTGGCGGGGTGGCGATGGGAATGAATGGGGGCAGACAGTGTGAGTTGTGTACATGGGTATATATGTGTGTGTCTGTGTGTGTGTATGTGTGTGTACGTTGAGGTGTATAGGTGTGTATATGTGGTGTGTGTGGACGTGTATGTATATGCGTGTGTGTGTGGGTGGGTTGGGCCATTCTTTCGTCTGTTTCCTTGCGCTGCCTCGCTGGTGCGGGGGACGGCGACGGGGCAAAGTGAATAAATAGATAAATATATATAGGGGAGAAAGAATACTTCCCACGTATTCCCTGCATGTCGTAGAAGGCGACTAAAAGGGAAGGGAGCGGGGGGCTGGAAATCCTCCCCTCTCATTTTTTTTTTAAATTTTCCAAAAGAAGGAACAGAGAAGGGGGCCATATGAGGATATTCCCTCAAAGGCCCAGTCCTCTGTTCTTAACGCTACCTCGCTAATGCGGGAAATGGCGAATAGTATGAAAAAAAAAAAAAAAAAAAAAAATATATATATATATATATATATATATATATATATATATATATATATATATATATATATATATATATATATATGCATATATATATATATATATATATATATATATATATATATATATATATATATATATATATATATATATATATATATATATATATATATATATATATATATATATGCATATATATATATATATATATATATATATATATATATATATATATATATATATATATATATATATATATATATATATATATATATATATATATATGCATATATATATATATATATATATATATATATATATATATATATATATATATATATATATATATAAATTTGACCTTAAAGAACCGTACTAATGTTTCTGAAGACCTCGTGCACGTCTCATAGCTCTCTGTATATATGATCTCATTAAGAGGATAAACCTTTTCTGTGAACTCAACCAATTTAACTCGAAGAAGCATAAGAATAAATGGGAACATAACAACCAATTTTTCCCGCGTTACTGACTGTGAGCAGGAGACACCATGAGAGGGAACTGGTCTCCTCTCGACAGCTGGATGGCTGAAGGGTATCCTCTTAAACAGGTGGGCTGATGAAGGATGTCCCATTAAACAGGCGGGCAGGTGGAAGGGTGTCCTAGCGACGGGCTGCCCAGCAGGCAATCGTATCCAGCTTGTTGATAAAGGTACGAGCAGCGCCAGTCTCGTGATGGCCAACCATCTATAATTCAAATAGTTGTAACAGGCCGAGTATTAAGTATTGAGGAGGACGTTGTAGTGTAGGAGCGGGGCGGGGGAAGGAGGACGGGGTTGGTGTGTGGAGGTAGGAGGAATGGCGGAGGGAAAGAGAGGGGAGGGGAGGAAGAGAGCAGGGTAGAAGAGAGGACGGGAACTGAGAAGTGAGATAGGAAAGAATGAAGAGAAATAGAGACGATGATGAAAGATGGGAGACGTGAAGAGGTCAATCTTCCTTAACTGGCTCAGCATTCTGTTTATGTAAGGTTATATGACGTACGTGTTTGTTACATAGTGTGCAGGTTGCCGCTGGCTCCCTCCACTCCTGACTCATAGATATTCTTCGTTCACCATTTCGATTGTGCCAGAGCCATATCAACAACACATCCTGGTTAGCCTCTCAGTCAGGCCGCGCTTACTATCACACCTCTCCCTCGCTGTCTGGCCTCACCAGGTCATCCCACCTCACACCACAAATCGTCCTCTGGTATTTCATTTGCAAAACATCCATCTTCATTTGTGTTCAAGCACCAAAACTCACATCCATACAACACTTTCGGGATAACTATTCATCCAAACATACTCATCTTTGCCCTTACAGACACTGACTTCTTCATCCATGTGTTTCTTATCGCATCCTGGACCTTCGCCCTTTTTCCTTAGGGTTTTTCATCCGGTGATTCACTTTCAAGCACTGTAGCTCCTCTAGATTCTTCCCATTTAACTTAGGCTCAAAACAATGCAAAAGAATACAAACATACGAGGAAATGCAAACAGCAATAGACTACCGGGTCTCTGTTTGTGATGGTGGTTGAGATCAGAAACATAGAGATTAATGAGGTAACAGTAGAAAAAGAAATAGATGACTTGAGGGGAAGCATCAATAAACTTTACATGTAACTAATGAGGCGCAACAAACAGTGCTGGCTGCGGATGTGAAGCGGAGTATTTGTTAAGTTTGTTCTTATACGAGCCGCTTCAGTTATCCTAAGCGGGTAAATTGTTCCATAGATTAACAGTAATGTAAAAGATAAAGTTCAAGATACTTTGCCTCATTCAAAAGCAAAACTTTACGAGCAGACTCAAAGAAATAATGTCTAAGACTGAGATTTTTGATGCATTTGATAATACTGAATACCTTTGTCAAATCACCTCTTAGCTTTTTCTTTCCTAAGTTGAATCAGTGTAAGTCGTCTCGTCAGATTTTATAGGATTTGATTCTCAATCTGGGAATATTGCTTTACACATTTTGCCAAACTCTGTCACAAGTTTCTGGAGTTTGTTTTTGGATTTTGCCACCAGAGCCGTATCATGAGCCAACAGCAACTGATTTACGTCCCATACTAACCTCCCTCATTTTTAGCATACCCTCCACTGCCAATATGCTCCAAGATCCTCGCAGTTACCCACTTTCCATCACGTCCATAAACAGATTAAACACCTATGGTGGCATTACACATCCTCGTCGCAGACCCACAGTCACTAGGTACCGGTAACACTCCTGCCTTCTTGTTCGCGCATGCGCTTATCTTTCCTGATAAAGATTCCTCACATACATGTGGCAGCCTTCCATTACCCCATGCATCTGTAGCAGCCGTCATTAAACGTTTCGATCGAGGTCATCACACGTTCTTTTTCCAAGAATTTCACATAAAGGTAAAAAAGAAAAAAAGTTATGAGACAGCAAAAGTGAACACCATACAGAAGTTTAAAAAGTATATAGATGAAAAAGTTGAAGAGATGAGACCCCACGATATTAGAACTCCCTATCCGTACAGTATGAATAGGTAGTTACAGAAACACACACACACACACACACACACACACACACACACACACACACATATACATACACACACACACACACACAAACACACACACACACACACACACAGACACACACACACACACATATAGACATCACGGTGACTAAAAATAGCCTTAACAAAAGACTCACCCATCCCATACCACGAACAAACCTTTCCTGCACCACATAAAACCCACACCACACAATACAAAAGCCAACCTATACCATAAAACCCCAACCCTTACTGCACACAAACCGACTGATCACATACAAACGTACCCTGCACCACACAAGACCATCCCCACCACACACAACCCCTCTGTACCACACAGGTCAACCCCGCATCACAAAAACTCACCATAAACAACATACGTCCACCCCACACAACACACAGTAACAACCCCCAACCCCACCGCTGCACCACACAAGCGTACCTAACACCTATATACACCATACACAAACCCCACCATACACCACACAAGCCCACGCTGCACCTCAAACATACACCACACAAGCCCACGCTGCACCACAAACATACACCACACAAGCCCACGCTGCACCACAAACATACACCACACAAGCCCACGCTGCACCACAAACATACACCACACAAGCCCACGCTGCACCACAAACATACACCACACAAGCCCACGCTGCACCACAAACATACACCACACAAGCCCACGCTGCACCACAAACATACACCACACAAGCCCACGCTGCACCGCAAACATACACCACACAAGCCCACGCTGCACCACAAACATACACCACACAAGCCCACGCTGCGCCACAAACATACACAGACATTCAGAGAGCAAGACGATCGCTTCCGTTGTGTGTGCACCACGTGACCTCAGCTCGGTATCAAGCCATCGATATACCCAAAAGAGAATTCATGCTAAGCAAACCTTCATCTTATGAGTTCAATGATGCAATTCTTCGGTATAACGGTGTCGGTCCCCTGAGCAGTACAGTCGTGCTCAACAGTCGTACCTTCATGCCGTGCCATATCGCTCGCTGGGTTACCTTGCTGGAACATTTCAAAACACGATGCCTGATAAGACTTGCCACGGCTTACATGGTTTACACGTAAGAATTACATCCAATGTACTTTACTCACTTCTTAAGATACCAATAATCAAGCTCCTTTGGTATGAGGCAAAGTTGCTAAACTCTATATATTTTGAAGGGTCGTCTTCTCCACGAGGCAGCAACTAGGCTTCCTTGCCTGTTTCATGTTTACGTTAAGAACAAAAAATCATAAAAATATGCATTCTTCCTAACAATATCTAGTATATTGCTTTCGTATCTACTGAGGCTAGTGTTTTTTTGTCATAAGACATACGTACGTACCTACGTCTGTATGCATATATATATATATTCCTTCCTTTACTTTATACCTAATTGCTCTTTCCGTCTTAGTAAGGCAGCGTCGTAACTGCCTCATTTGCAACACGTCCAGGCTGTACCTGCCATGTATGATGCACCGAAACCAGAGCTCACCATCCACAACCAAGACCTACAGATCCCTGGTTTACTTTGACCATTTCATACCCCCTCGTTCAGCCCATCAACATCGCCCTCCACATACCTCATTGCTCGAGTTCTTTCTAGCCAACCCATGTTTCTTGCCCTCCTGAATGTTCTGGCCCTAATATATTCCCAGAACCTTTCTTCCATCTCCATCTGAGTCTCCGCCTCGCCCTTGTTCCTACTGCTTCTGACGCAGATCCTGTTTTGTCAGCCTCACTCACTTCTTCCTCTCCACATGCCCGAACCATTCCAACACATCCTGGTCGGATCTGAGTCACACTGCACTCGCTACCACACCTCCGCATGACAACGCAGTTTCGTATAATATCATCGCGACCAACGCCACATACTCTCCTCAAGTATCTCATTTCCAACACATCCACACCCTCCTTCTTTGTTTATTTTGCGTTAAAGGTTCCAAATTCACGTGGACACAACACTGTCGGGACTGTATATCTTCGAACACACCCATCTTTACCCCTGGAGACATTCAACTCTCCTCCAACACAGTCCTTAACGCACC